>NC_072766.1:23781469-23811672 GCF_022539595.1 Amphiprion ocellaris | reverse complement strand
TTATTTGTTTAGCACCTTTCACACAGATGACAAAACTAAACAAAGAGAAAAAACTATGCTAAAACTATGATTAAAACTCAAAAACACTTAAAAAAAATTTTTTTTTACATCGTAATAAAACGTGTCCAGGGGATGGAGGGAGTTTATTGAAGTCTTCTTGGGCTCACATGGAAAATCATTTAAAATATAAACTTGATATTCAGTCTAAGGGAACTGGAAACTGCAGAGTGACAGAAGAACCAACAATATCTCCTGTTTACTCCTTTAATGAGTCGACTCTTCTTGTGCTTTTCACTTTTTCAAAGAACTACAGACTCTTCACAACCTGCTCAAACTCTTGGTACAGGACCTCACCACACGGGTCAAGAAGGTTTCCGTCTCATTTCTACTCTGAAGCTCACCTTCTCCTGCTCAAACTGCTGACAAATGTTTCTGCTACTCTAAAGTCTGGTCTCCAGAACTTCCTAAAAACTCTCAAAGTCTCTTCTGCTGCAGGTTGCTTTGTAGAACTGTTACAGAAAACCTCACTAAACCACATGGAGGGGCCTTAAGATAGTCGTCCAAATGAAACCATACAAAAACCAAACTAACACAACCCAAACGCTAAAGTCTCCTGCAGCCTACCAGAGAACCTCTGAGAACAGAGAATCAGGACAGGAACTCTTACCTTCTGGACAACCAACGTTGGTTCTCAAACAAGAATACAGAATGTATCTGACCAAAAACCTCTAAAGACTCACTACAGCCAAGATAAAGACAACGCAGCTGCACCAAATCCACTAATCACTGCACACATTAGCACCATGTGCTAACTGTGGCTAAAGAACCACATTTATCAAGACAACTATCCAGTACAAAGCCCTCAAACACACCAAGAAACACATTAAAGACGATTTTACTGCTGGAAGCTGCAAGCCAACGCCTAAAGAACAAACTAAAGCAACGAAGCCAAACCCGGTTCAGTGGTGAAGAGAAACAGAGGAAATGTTTGACTGCTGCCAGATAAAGCAGGAAGACACTGAGCTGCTCAGGTGTTCCTGATAACACCAAGCAGCCACCTGGACAGCCAATAGGAACACAGCTTACTGGAAGTCCAGAGGGCTGGGTTAGTGAAGGAAATTTAGTTTAAAGTTGAAGCAGAAAGTTAATGAAGAAAGTTGAAAACCACCTTCTGATACCTGAAATCTCTGAGTTTTCATACAAAGAACTCCTGAACATGTCAAACTGGTTTCATAGTAGAACCATCATTGTAAAAACGTCATAGTATGGTGTGTTGCCCAAAAAACATTACGACCCGGCTGTCTAGGATCGCCGAGGAGCAACACAAAAACAGGACAAACGCTGATTTCCAGGGGGTTAGGCGGCTATTTATTTGAAAGAGTAAGTTTACAACAACACAACATGTGAGCAGAAAAATCACAAAGTCTGTCCTTAGTTCAGCTGAAAATATTAGTTTTTGTCTTTTTTATTGACCAAACTTTTCAGGAAGTAGATGAAGAATAATTCAAGCTCTCATGTAGAAGTGCAACTTATTTTGGATCCTTGTGGAGAGTTTAATTTGAGTTTGTACAGCTGTTGAGTTTTTAGGATCACATGGATTGTTTTGACATTTAATAACCGAGTCCTGAAATAAAATTACAGTTGTGGATTTCTGTCATTTAGTCTGGACTAAACAACGAACAGCAGCATAAATCTCAGACGTCATTATGAGGAGTCTGGATTGAGGTTTCTCACTTGATAATGATCAAAACATGAAATTTAGGTTGGTTTAAAAGAATATTCCACCTTAAATCTTTGAATGTTGACCTAAAAGGTTGGTTTCAGGAAGTATTCCACCTACAAGGTCCTCAAACATCCACCTTAAAGGAACATTCCACCAAAAATCCTTGGACATGTACCTAAAATGTTGGTTTAACCAAGTATTCCATCCAAAATCCTCAAAGAGACCCGAGGGGCTGGTTAAAAGGAATATCCCACCTAAAACCTCAAATATAGACCTGAAAGGGTGGTTTAGAAAAAAATCCTTCAGTGTAGACCAAAAAAGTTAGTATGGAGGAATATTTCACCTGAAATGTAGACCTGAGAAGTTGGTTCGGAAGAATATACCATCCTAAACATCCTTAAATGTAGACTAAAAGACGGTTTGGAAGAAAATTCCACCTAAAATCCTCCAATGTAGACCTGAAAGGTGAGTTTAATGGTATATTCCACCTAAAATTCACTACTGTAGACCTTGGAGGTTGGTCTGATAGTATATTCCACCCAACATCCCTGAACATAAACTTCAAAAGTTCGTTCAAAGGAATATTCCACCTAAAATCCTTCAATGTAGACCAAAAAATCTTGGTGTAAAAGAGTATTCCACCTTAAATGTAGACCTAAAGGATGGTTTGGAGTAATATTCTACTTTTTCTTAGTGGAAGTCACAAAAAAAGGAGCTCTTGGTTTTTCCCGGCGTTAGTGAGTCCAAAGCTGCTGTTTCAACACAGACACGTTCACATGCATCCACAAACCTCTCAGCACTCAAACACCCACAGACAGGAGGCCGGCTGGGCCGAGACTCGGCGGCGTCCTCAGACCCACGAGTCGGGGAGTCGGTGAACTTGTTGGTCTGGTTTGAAGTCCTCCGTGTGGTCCAGTAGAAGTCCATGTAGTCGGTGTTGGCTTTGAACCGCAGCGACTGGCCTCCATCAGGTGGACCGGCTCATCCTCGTAGGACTCCTCCTGTAGCCTTGAGGGGACCACAGGAACATTCAGTAGCTGTTGGAGTTCTTCCTGTCAGGCTCGTGGTAGAACGGCTCTGAAGTATCTTTTACTTGTCTTGTCTGGAACAATCTAACAGCCTAAACTGTTAACAGCAGTGTAAAGAAGCAAACACACAGGCATAGATTAGAACTCAAACTAGATTTATTTTAGAAAACAAATCAGCTTAGAGGCATTTGTTCACACATGTGGCTGAATAGGAGGCCGTCCAATCAGATTTGAGGTCTTCACTCTGTAGGTTGTTTGTTGGGTGAGACTCTTGGACCTCCATCAGCTGACATGGATGTTTGATGGTCTTCCTCTCTAGTGCCAGATGATTCATCCATGAATTCAGCAGCTACAGACTGAAATGAAGCTCATGCTGCCGTTATTGAATTCCTGTTCCAGATCAAATGTTCAGATCTCACCTTGAATGCAGCCATCTGCTGTCTGATAGTTTTTCTCATTGTAGTCTTCAATAAAGTCTTTTTCCTCATGTCAGGATGTGGTGAGACTCTTTCTCAGTCTCTGCAGACGTCCCTCATTGTGCATCTCCAGAGAAGAAACAGAAAAACTGGTCACTGCTTCAGCATCACAAACACTCTCCAGCATTGAGAGTGTTTTAGGAATTCATTCATTGTGTTGTGAACTTTGAAGGAGCAGAAACTTTACAGCTGCCAAAGATATGAGCTCCAATTCTGGATGTTTTAGGAAATGAAGTTCATCAAATGAACACTTGATTATTGCTGATAACTCATTAAATTACTGAAGAAATCTAACATAAAAACTTGTAAACTCTCAGGCAGCTTTTGTTAAAGTTTGTCTATAATTCTATCATCATGTTCTGGAACCAGGACTCTGCAGAAGTTCCTTCAATCAGATACTTGTGTGTTTCTATTTAAGGCCTCAGGTTTGAACGTACAGCAGAAGATTAGAAAGGAGTGATTTTAATATTTAAATCAGTTCAGTAAATGTTTGGAGTAAAAATGATTAAAATTTTTATTTAGATAGATTTGTGTCATAAATAATATTGTAGAGTCTCACTTAAATATATCCAAATGAGTTCAGTGTATTTACATTTTATAGAATATTTGATTTCTTAATCCCAATACTGTAGGGTCTGACCCTAAATATTATAATAATGATGTCAATTTAAATAATATTTTAGTGCAGAGTCATAAACTTTAATCAGCTAAACTTACATAATAAATATCACTGTACAATCTTAACCTGAACATTCATATTATTGAGGTAAATTTACATAAATCATGATATTCTAGAGTCTTAACTGGAATATTTCTAACATTAATCTTTTTGTATTGTGCTGATAAACAATAATAACCTGACTTTCAGATAATATTTGTTGTCTGTGATTGTGAGACTAAATTCCTCCACATTCTAGAACTGGACTGCATTTCCCAAAATGGAAACATGGACAGAATTTAATACTCATATATCCATGGCAACGCTAACGTTTCTGCTTCTTACCAAAGTTCACAACACAAGTAAAGATTTTAATGTAAAACTTCAGGGATGACTGCTGACCATCAGTACTCTGATCAATACTTCATGATCAATATCAGGACAGATGTTACAACTCCAGCTGTTGCATTAGACTGCAGTTATTCACAGAGGAATTAAAACATCACATTCCTCATAAAAACTAGATGGGACTTTTATTAAATAAAGTGTTGGTGAATAAACAGTGTAAAAAGTGCAAAGCAGCTCCATTAAATCAGGAGATGTGAGACTTCCACAGCATGGATCACCATCTGCTGTGTTGATTCATAGCTAAATGTCAGAATGAACTGAGATAGAAAAGCTGCTTTGAGCTGCAACATTACAGTCTGACAATCCAACACCATCACAGTTTTCATCTGGTTGTTTTGCTCCAACATGCTGTGAAGTTCAGTTTTTACCTGAATCAATACAGAGATTCTATTTCCAACCAAGACTGGAATAAAAATTAAAATGTTATGAGGTTATTAATGCAACTAAATCCTTTCAGATGGAAGGATTTACTTCTAAGTTCTAATTCAAGTTTCAGTTGGAGCACATTGCATTCACAAAGAAAAACAGCGATACCTTCATAGCAACATTTAATAAACCTAAAGCTTCCTTGTTGGCTCATTGGTGGAGTTTGTTACCGAGCATCTGAACCTTAAATCCAGTGAGACGACCATCTTCAGTCGAGGCCAGTCAGAGAACTTCAAGACCTTCCATCAGCTGGACCAGATGTGGCATCATCTCCCTCTGAATATCTGGATGACAAGAGAAAAGACAGAAATCAAACACAGATCACAGAAATACAATTTATTCACTTTCATCATTTCATAAAAGTAGCATGAACTTTATTAAAACTTGACAATATCAGTAATGAAAGTAAATGTTTTTATCTCGTGTTGAAGCTAAATTTAAAGTCAATTTTAATGACAGTTTATCCTGAGAGGAGTGAGAATGGATCTTTTCTTTCTTTTTTAGAATATTCCCTCAAAATATTCTGTTTATTATTGGCTTTAGAAGTATTTTTCTTTACTTATTTATTTTTAGATACCTCAGACTGATACACTTTGCTGGTTTGCAGATAATTCTATGTACAATGACAATAAAGATCTTCTATTGTAACATATTTTGCTAAAACAAGAACTGCAAACCTTCTCAACCATCTCTCTGCGACCAAGAATTATCTGATGTAGTTATTATTACAATCTTTACTGAACCAGCCCTGGAATTAATAAAAATCTGTATATGGATATGATTTTCTCTGATGGGACCACTATGGAAGCTGTAGTAATTATTAACTATCCTTTGAAGGGAAAGATTAGGTCTTCTTCAGGTGGATAAAAAAAAAAATGCTCTCCCTTAAAAAAACAAAATAAAAAAAATGCATACAGTAAAGTAAATCTCTTCTGCACTGCACATATACTACACTTTTGTATAACTCTGGATGTCAGAGTAAAGGCAGACAGATCCACCGATCAGCCACAACATTCTGACCACTGACAGCTGAAGAGAACAACATCCATCATCTTCTAATGCAACGTTCTGCTGGGAAACCTTGGCGTTCATGTGGATGTTTGACATGTACCACCACCTAAACACTGCAGGACAAACAACCCCCTAGTCTCCATGGCAACAGCAGTCCTTGATGCCAGCTGCCACCCTCAGCAGGACAAACTAAAACTCCTCAGGAGTGGTCCGAGGAACACGACAGAGCTAAGCTGTTCACCTGGGTTCCACACTCCCCACATCCAGATCTGATTGAGCATCTGTGGGATGGTCCAGGATCAGCCTGGTCTAGGTAGGACCCACCCTGCAACCCACAGGATCCACAGAATCCACAGGACATCCCCAGAGGTTCTGATGAACCACTGGGTCAGAGGAGTTTTAGCAGCATAAAGGGACCAACACAGTATTAGTCAGGTGGTCAGAATGTTATACTGTTATATTGTCATGCTGATTATATGATCAGTAAATGTTACCATCAATTATAACGTCCACATTGATCAGGAAAAAAAACAAACTATCAGTTCATTCAGAAACTGTGGGGTTAAACCTAAAAACACAGACCTCAACAGCAGTTTGTTTCAAAGCAGAACACCAGCTGGTTTTCACTAAAGAAGCTTTCAAAGCAACAATTAAATGAGTTTTGTTCTCATTAAGTTCAGAGTCAGCCAAAATAATGTACACACATCAGGAAAAGAAAAACTTTTATAAATATTTCATTTGTATAAGTACTTCTACACATACAGATTCCTCTTTCTAAGTTTGATCAAATCACGATAACTCTGTGTCCAGTTGTACGATGTTTTCCCAACAGATGGAATTACCCTCATGAATGGAGCATCAACAAGTGACGTCTACAACACAACAGAAATGTCTGGAAGCCAGTGGCCACCACTTTGAGCACCTCTTGTAATTGTAGAGGCCAAAGACAACTTTTATTAATCTCGTGATGTCTGAATAAATTTGGTATTGAAGTATTTATGCAAGTTTTTCTTTTCCTGATGTGTGTAAACACTATTTTGGCTGACTCTGTATAATGGGTTTCTGACAGGTCACCAGGCAACATCTTTTTATAATAATGACAAACATACCTGCATTCTACAGGAGTGATTTTCCTCATGTGCAGGTAAAGATGTGTGAGGAGCTTAGAGATGACAGGAGCAGGAGTCATCCTCACTAATTCAGCTTCCACCTAGAAACAGAAAGACCACAAACAAACACACTGATATACTCTCAAACGTTCAACCTCACAGCCTCAAAATATCTGTTTAGGAAGTGTTGTGTTTCTAAATTCTGCTGAAAGCAATGACAGACATTCTCTTACAAGGTTGTGTAAAAAGCAGCCTGTCCTCTGAGCTACTGAGAAATTTTCCTGAACAAAGTTTCTACGTGTAAATCGGCTCAACAAAAACTAAAGCCTCAGTCAGAGATAACAGGTATCACAAATTATAAACAACTTTCTTTACTAACTCAGACTTTCTGCTTCAACCTCACATAAAAAGGGGAGTTTAACTCATCAGGTGACTGAAAATGAACGGCTCGTGCAGCTCTAGATCCAAAAGTAGGATGTGTCATCTCATGTTTTACTACCAATACATGTAATAATAAATAAATACAATGGCTGGTTGTTAGTTTATTCACTATTAATGTCATTTTATATACTGGATTGAACTTGAGCAGTGGAAGAGAGAAGGAATTTAATGAAATTATGGAGATTCAGAGAGGTAATGTTGCGCAATGTTAAGTTAAGCGCGGTTTAATTCAAACAAGCTGAATTTTAACTTCAGTGCAGCTCAACGGGTTTCAGTTAACCTTAAAGTAAAATAACTTTTTTAAAAACTAAAATACACAGCAGAGAAATACAGGTTGAGAAGTTCATTCTAATAATGAGGACAGCTGTGACAGCAACTAACACAGGTGTTCAGCAGTAAGTTAGCCACCTGTGCTAATTAGCCCGCTAGCTAACTTAGCCGCTTAGCTAGCTAACGCGTCCGGACCAACTGCTCAAACACGACAAAACACAACTCTTCACAAGTCGCTGACTTAACGTACAACAAAACAACGCTACAGGTCATAAGTATTTATCTTCTTACCGTGTTTTACTCCAAAAACAAGATCAACATCAGCCAGAGATGCTACCAGACGTGGCGACCATACATATACATAGACTAGATACGCTAGCGCGCTGTCTTCTATATTATCTATGGTCTGACCAATCGCTGCTCTCTGGCTCCGCCCTCCGAGAATCTTGCTGTCGTTTGGCTCCACACTTGCTGATGACCACTTCCGGTCCCACAAAATAAAAAAACGGACCTTTTTTCGTTTCTGTGTCTTTGTGATTTTACTTTCTTGTTATTCTAAACATAAAACGAAAATCAAAGCATTTTAAAAAAAAATCGTATATCCCTTTTTGATCATGAAAAGGAAAAACGCCTTGTATTTCAATTTTAATTTTTGTATTTTAAAACGAAAATCAAATAACCACTCGTTTTTTTGTTTTTCAATACCGCTTCAGAACGGAAAATCCAATTACCAGATCCGTACACGGAGGTTAGGTTATGTTTTGTTCTTTTTTTTTCCTTTCAGTAGCACCCATCCGCATTTAATTCCCTCACATTTTTGTATCTTATTGCCAATCTACTTTGACCAAAATAAATTACAGCCATCCACTCTGTGAATCACCATTGGTTTTGCTTTCTTTAGTTGCCATCCAACTACCCTAGACAGTCGGGTTGTAACAGAGGATATAACCATGTTGGTCATTTACGTTTCAGAAAGGAAATGCTTTCTAAAAGAGAAATAGTTTTATTAAGATTACCGTATTTACATGAGTGAACACGCAGACTATTATGATAGTATAACGTTATTCTGCTCCAGGAGGTCTTCAAGATCGTGCCTTTGAGACATGCATGTAGAGTGAACTGATACAGGATGTATAAACATGAATAAACATGAAAATTACTGATATCTGAGCCGTGTCTTTATTTTAAGGAGTTTTTTTTTTTTTTTTTTTTTTTTGGCAGCATTCAGTGATGAATCGTTAGCTCAGATTGGTTCCGAACAAAAAGCAGTGCATAAGAAGATGCTCTCTGTAACCTGCACTCCACATATTGTTTGTGTTAAAGAAGCTGGAAGAGGAGAGCGCATGCTCACAAACATGTACAACAGCTTTGTATATGCAAAGACCTGACGCGCTCTCTCTTTTTGTAGTGAACGAGTAGGTGGTAGATTCCAGACAGTGATATGTTTATGACCTGGATAATGGAAAATGTGCATTTGCAATATAATGGGTTGCAGATCCATTTCTCTGCATATATACTTTTTCCACAGCATGAACACCCCTATTCATCCAAATACAACTAAGTAATATTCTAATTCTGATCAAACAGAAAATGTTCACACTGATATTGTAGCAATTTTAAAATGCCATATTATTGCCATTTCAAAGTGTATAGATGGTATAAAAACAAATGCATTTTTTATGGATATGAAAAATTGTTTGTGCATATTTTTATTAGTTTATAGGCTAAGACTCTTGTACAGATTTTTTTACACTGTCAGAATGAAACCTACTTTAAAGAACTCTGGAGACAAACCTGTGAACAATAAAAGCTGATCCAGAACCTGCAGCCAAAAGAAAGACATGGAAAGCTGGATGGACACAATGGGATGTCTCATCTAAGTGGATGTTCTGAACAAAACGAGGACACTTTGGACATAAGAGTCTTACGTTTACCAACCTTATGCAGTTTAGATTCTAATTATCTTAAGAGCTTCGACACTTAATTTAAAAAAAGCAGAACTTTACTAATTCTTCCATATTTTTCAATCAAATGACTGTTAAATAAACTTCTGTGAGTTCCAATATACTTCTACAGGCCAGTCTTGCTGCATAATAAAATAATAATAAATGACTGAAAATCTTTATTATTTAGTCAATTTGCTGGAAAAAAATGAACAAGACAATGATGAGCTATGTAACAAATTGTATTTGTGTTTCAGTTTGATCCACAATCAGCCCAGAGGACAAACAGTAAAGGGCTAACCTGCTGTGATAAAATGAGAGTGAGCACTGAGGCTGGTAGGCTGAGCTGTTCGAAAGAAGGCAGGACCTTTTCTGCTTCCAACACGCAGTCAGAGGCGCTGAAATAAAAGCTCTGTGAGCCAGCGCAGCTATTGGCTGGAGGCTGCAGGTCTGTGCGCTCTGACGATGGAGAGCTGCAATAACCAGCTCACACACTGACTCCACACAGCAAACTGAAGGGACCATGTCGCAGTTCACTCTGGGAGGTAGGACAGGCTTTTGAGCTAATGTGCTTCTCCTCATTTTGTTAGTTTACCTCAGAGCAAACCTGAGGTATATACATACAATACCAGGACATAACACTTTTATTTAATTATTTATTTGCTGGTTGATCCTCTTAAAGTGACTTAAAACATGAAGAATAGTTGGAGAGAAGTGGAGGAGGCAGCTTAAAGAATGGATTGTCTTTGCATTGAGACAACTGAGGCATGAACTGTGGAGCTCACTGGGAAGAAGTCCCAAATTGTTTTAGATAACTTTGTTTCGTTGACAGAATATAAAGGAATATTCTATTCAAAAGGGTAAAGTAATTGTATGTCATTTGTTATTACTTTATGCATATTAAGTCTAAACAGCAGCTCATGCACACTACAGCAGTGAGATGCAAATATTTTCTTCAGGAATAAAAAAAAACTGCATTAAATGATGAATTGGCACCACTTAGATTTCATCATTACATCATTTAGTGTATAAAAATGTCCACTGGCTGAGCAGACTGAGCCACATTTTAAAGCGAGCCATCAGCCTTTATTTTATGTCCCAGCAGCATGTAGCCTCTCTGCACTTTCATCTCCTAAAGGAGGAGCTGCTGCTCCTGGACAGGTTGTCTGCCGGCCTTGAAATGGATCTGCACTGGCAGTTAGCACCTACTTACTATGATAGTGATCTCATCTCTATGAATCTTAAGAAGCTGGGGATGCACCTCAATGCAGTGTGCTTTTACTCTGATAAGTCTGCTGTGATGAGAGAATGTATTTATGGGAGGGACGCACCCCTGTTTAGTATGAAGTGAACTAAATCTGTTCTCAGTAAAGATGTGGTGCATCTAAATGTAATATTTAATACCAAAAAACATGAATCTTTTTATGGTGAATGGCTTTCACTCTCATTGATAGTTGTTTACGCTGCAGTGGTCACTGGATGACGCTCACAGCTTTCCAGCCTTATTTTCGCCACTATCCACAGCGTGTCTGATGCATGAGTCATCCCAGACCACCCTTATATGTGGTGTTAAATGAGCATCATGGTTCCACTTTAGCAGCTTTAATCTGTTTACTTCGATATTCTGTTGAAGGTTTGCATTTTAAAGGTGTTTATTACAGTGTGTTGAAGTTCAGTTGAAGGAAATATGAATAAAATGATTCAAAAGCATAATGTTTGAGGTTGCTAGTAAGTTTTAATTACGTTTTATTCAACTTATTGTTTTTCTTTTGTGAGAATCAAGCAGGCGCCCATCATCACTTTGTAATCACATGCTGGAATCATACACACACACACACACACACACACACACACACACACACACACACACACACACACACACACACACACACACACACACACACACACACACGTACACGGACCCTTTAGGTTATGTTTTGTTCTTTTTTTTTCCTTTCAGTAGCACCCATCCGCATTTAATTCCCTCACATTTTTGTATCTTATTGCCAATCTACTTTGACCAAAATAAATTACAGCCATCCACTCTGTGAATCACCATTGGTTTTGCTTTCTTTAGTTGCCATCCAACTACCCTAGACAGTCGGGTTGTAACAGAGGATATAACCATGTTGGTCATTTACGTTTCAGAAAGGAAATACTTTCTAAAAGTGAAATAGTTTTATTAAGATTACCGTATTTACATGAGTGAACACGCAGACTATTATGATAGTATAACGTTATTCTGCTCCAGGAGTTCTTCAAGATCGTGCGTTTGAGACATGCATGTAGAGTGAACTGATACAGGATGTATAAACATGAATAAACATGAAAATTACTGATATCTGAGCCGTGTCTTTATTTTAAGGAGTTTTTTATTTTTTTTTATTTTTTATTTTTGGCAGCATTCAGTGATGAATCGTTAGCTCAGATTGGTTCCGAACAAAAAGCAGTGCATAAGAAGATGCTCTCTGTAACCTGCACTCCACATATTGTTTGTGTTAAAGAAGCTGGAAGAGGAGAGCGCATGCTCACAAACATGTACAACAGCTTTGTATATGCAAAGACCTGACGCGCTCTCTCTTTTTGTAGTGAACGAGTAGGTGGTAGATTCCAGACAGTGATATGTTTATGACCTGGATAATGGAAAATGTGCATTTGCAATATAATGGGTTGCAGATCCATTTCTCTGCATATATACTTTTTCCACAGCATGAACACCCCTATTCATCCAAATACAACTAATATTCTAATTCTGATCAAACAGAAAATGTTCACACTGATATTGTAGCAATTTTAAAATGCCATATTATTGCCATTTCAAAGTTTATAGATGGTATAAAAACAAATGCATTTTTTATGGATATGAAAAATTGTTTGTGCATATTTTTATTAGTTTATAGGCTAAGACTCTTGTACAGATTTTTTTACACTGTCAGAATGAAACCTACTTTAAAGAACTCTGGAGACAAACCTGTGAACAATAAAAGCTGATCCAGAACCTGCAGCCAAAAGAAAGACATGGAAAGCTGGATGGACACAATGGGATGTCTCATCTAAGTGGATGTCCTGAACAAAACGAGGACACTTTGGACATAAGAGTCTTACGTTTACCAACCTTATGCAGTTTAGATTCTAATTATCTTAAGAGCTTCGACACTTAATTCTAAAAAGCAGAACTTTACTAATTCTTCCATATTTTTCAATCAAATGACTGTGAAATAAACTTCTGTGAGTTCCAATATACTTCTACAGGCCAGTCTTGCTGCATAATAAAATAATAATAAATGACTGAAAATCTTTATTATTTAGTCAATTTGCTGGAAAAAAAATGAACAAGACAATGATGAGCTATGTAACAAATTGTATTTGTGTTTCAGTTTGATCCACAATCAGCCCAGAGGACAAACAGTAAAGGGCTAACCTGCTGTGATAAAATGAGAGTGAGCACTGAGGCTGGTAGGCTGAGCTGTTGAAAGAAGGCAGGACTTTTTCTGCTTTCAACACGCAGTCAGAGGCGCTGAAATAAAAGCTCTGTGAGCCAGCGCAGCTATTGGCTGGAGGTCTGTGCGCTCTGACGATGGAGAGCTGCAATAACCAGCTCACACACTGACTCCACACAGCAAACTGAAGGGACCATGTCGCAGTTCACTCTGGGAGGTAGGACAGGCTTTTGAGCTAATGTGCTTCTTCTCATTTTGTTAGTTTACCTCAGAGCAAACCTGAGGTATATACATACAATACCAGGACATAACACTGCTGGTTGATCCTCTTAAAGTGACTTAAAACATGAAGAACAGTTGGAGAGAAGTGGAGGAGGCAGCTTAAAGAATGGATTGTCTTTGCATTGAGACAACTGAGGCATGAACTGTGGAGCTCACTGGGAAGAAGTCCCAAATTGTTTTAGATAACTTTGTTTCGTTGACAGAATATAAAGGAATATTCTACTCAAAAGGGTAAAGTAATTGTATGTCATTTGTTATTACTTTATGCATGATTAAGTCTAAATAGCAGCTCATGCACACTACAGCAGTGAGATGCAAATATTTTCTTCAGGAATAAAAAAAAAAAATGCATTAAATGATGAATTGGCACCACTTAGATTTCATCATTACATCATTTAGTGTATAAAAATGTCCACTGGCTGAGCAGACTGTGCCACATTTTAAAGCGAGCCATCAGCCTTTATTTTATGTCCCAGCAGCATGTAGCCTCTCTACACTTTCATCTCCTAATGGAGGAGCTGCTGCTCCTGGACAGGTTGTCTGCCGGCCTTGAAATGGATCTGCACTGGCAGTTAGCACCTACTTACTATGATAGTGATCTCATCTCTATGAATCTTAAGAAGCTGGGGATGCACCTCATGCAGTGTGCTTTTACTCTGATAAGTCTGCTGTGATGAGAGAATGTATTTATGGGAGGGACGCACCCCTGTTTAGTGTGAAGTGAACTAAATCTGTTCTCAGTGAAGATGTGGTGCATCTAAATGTAATATTTAATACCAAAAAAACATGAATCTTTTTATGGTGAATGGCTTTCGCTCTCATTGATAGTTGTTTACTCTGCAGTGGTCACTGGATGACGCTCACAGCTTTCCAGCCTTATTTTCGCCACTATCCACAGCGTGTCTGATGCATGAGTCATCCCAGACCACCCTTATATGTGGTGTTAAATGAGCATCATGGTTCCACTTTAGCAGCTTTAATCTGTTTACTTCGATATTCTGTTGAAGGTTTGCATTTTTAAAGGTGTTTATTACAGTGTGTTGAAGTTCAGTTGAAGGAAATATGAATAAAATGATTCAAAAGCATAATGTTTGAGGCTGCTAGTAAGTTTTAATTACATTTTATTCAACTTATTGTTTTTCTTTTGTGAGAATCAAGCAGGCGCCCATCATCACTTTGTAATCAGATGCTGGAATCATACACACACACACACACACACACACAATTTGAAAGCAAAGCATTGTCACCGGTGCTTTCCATGAGCTCTGCTCCTGCCTTGGATCAAAACAACAACTGCAGCAATATCATTTATACAATTATGATTAGAACATTTCCTCCTAAATCTCATCAAGGACACAGAGTGCAGAGACAACAGGATAATGGTTCAGAGCTACATCTTTTGTCATAAATTTTGCTTCATTTTAAGTCAAACTCAAAGGCTGATTTGTTTGTTTGTGATGATGTTAATTATTTTAATATTCTATTTTCAGTTTTTCTCTGTTCCTGCTCACTCAGAGATGAACTCTGTCTCACCTTTTATGCTCTTCAGCAATCCCACTAACCTAATATTAACCTTTGTTTTCCAGTTCACCTGCAGATCCTGCTGGCTGTGGGTCTGGCTGTGTTCTGCTATTGTCTGGTTCTTGGTTGCATCCTTTGTTGTCGTAGAAAGAAGAGCATTTCATCGGATGACAAGGAAGCAGTTTTCTTGTCTCCTCATCCTGCTGAGAGAGTTGCCGTGACACTGACTCCATCTCTGTGCACGCAGCCTGTCAAGCAGCAGTATGAGGAATTGGATGGGGATGTGTTGGACTTTCCTTCCTCTAAAAGCAGCTCTTCTCCCTCTGAGGATGATCTCACTGCTCTGCCCTTCGACCGCAGCCCCACCAGGTCTGCTGAGCTGGTTCAGTCTCGGTCTTCTTTCCCAATGCGGCGCCTCAGCACTCCAGCTGCTCCCTGCTCACCCAACAAACCTCAAAGTCATGGCAGGGCCTCTTTGCCGTCCATCACTAAGTTGAGTTTTGTGTCTAAATCCCGTCGGGCGATGGGTCGGCGCAGCACTGTGAGTGGAGAAAGTTTCGTCTACAGTGAGAGCAGCTGTTTGACTGCTGCTGCCGCCAGATCTCCTGTCCAGCAAGGGGAGGCCAGTCTGTCACAGTATGGCTCCAACTCTGTCTCCATCCTCTCCAAGTCAGCTCCTGTCCTGCACTTCTCCCTGCTCTTCTCCTCTGCCTGTGGCAATCTGGTGGTCAACATCCTGGGTCTGTTGGGGGCCAGTCGAAGGCGTAGTGGGATGTTTGTTCGAGCCAGCCTTCCTCCACTCTGTCCCTCTCCTCAGCAGATAGCCTCACGGCGGCGCAGCCTCAGTCCAGAGCTCCACAGCCAGAGCTTTGTGCTGCAGGTGGGAACTGTGGAAGAGCTGCGGACCTGCACTTTGAGACTGGCTGTCTACAGCAGGGACTTCTCTGGCCTCAGAGAGGCTGCGCTGGGGGTGCTGGAGCTGCCCTGTGAGCAGATGGACTGGGAGCCTGACACCACTGCGACCTACACCAGGCAGCTCAACCCAACAAAAAGCAAGCTGAAAAAGGTATCTGGTGGTATCTGATTCTTTAACTCATTTGGTGTAAACATTTGAATTCAGCTTTCAAGGGAGTGTATACAGTAAGGATTCACAAAAAGTGCAATAGGAATGTCCCAAAACATAGCAGATGGCTAATTAGAGGTCCTCTGACTCTCACTCTGAACCAAGTAGGAACTCCCTTTCAACTCCTCCCACGAGCCAAATTGGTTTGGCCCTATTATGATCCAAATCCTGTGGGCCAGAAAAAAATGATTTGGCCTGGGGCTCTGGTCCTAATGTGAGTGCTAAAACAGGCCAGCCCAAATTCATGTTAAAACACATGGTCCATAATTGTGAATGCAGCTTTCCTGGGGCAGATCCATATGCCCAAAAGTCACGACTGAGCCAGAGCGGCTCACCAAAACTATAATGATGCTAGCACACAGCCCAACTCACCTGGATACCTGGACAGGACCTGAGCCTAAACACGTGCTAAAAACTTAATAAATGTGTCTGCAGAGCCTAGTAAGAGTGTTAATGAGCAGCTTTCAGTTTGTTGTAAGCTCAAACAGAGGCCTTGTTGGCTTGTATGGTACTAACCCAAACAAGTCAGAAAAATCTAACTGATGAGTAGTTGCCTCTCAACTGTATTTACGAGTTAAATGCTGCAGCAAACACAAAGAGGACAAAGGGTAGGTTAAGGCCAATGTTAAGCCTTGACTATACTCCCATGTGGATGTGCACAAAGACAATTGTGGACACCATGTTCGCATAGCTACTTTTATACTACTTTCTAGTTCACTTAGAGGACTCTGTTCCTTACATCTGCTGTAGATTGTGTTTACATATTCGGCACATTCACACTGCTACCAAGCATAGCATTCACAAATGTTGGGCTGCATGTGGACTTCTGCATATTGATCCGTTTAGACTAGAAATTTACATCTGCACACCTTAACAAACTCTTGCAGACTAAGAAAATATAATGCCAGTGTTACACTTTCTACAGCTCCAACTAAGCAATTCTCTGCTAGCATCCACACTGCCATAAATGATGTCAGCTACCCAAGTCTGCAAGACTCGGTGCCTACCCATCTGCAGACACTCGCATGCAGTCCATAATTTCTAAAGTAGTGACTGTGCTACAACAGCTGTAGTGCACATGTTTTGAGTTTATCAGGTGTCCTCCCAAGGACCTCAAGTGCAGTTTAATGCAGGGTGGACATGGGTTTTCCGTGTCTGCATATGTATACATAGGTGTACATTTGTGTGTTTTCGTCAGTGACTGACTGGGATTGTAACTCTACCGTATTTTTACACTGCCCCTAAATGTACTGTATTTCTTTAAAAAAAATCTTTACAAGCAAAGCTTTCAGTTGCAGTTGATTTAAGGGATAGGGAACCTACGCATGCACCATGCTGACACTTAACCATGGAGGAATGTAGCGTCTAATCAGCTCTCCCATTAGCCAGTTTTCCACTGTTGTCAGTCACGGTGACTTTGTTGTTGGCGACTGCTGAGCAAACAAGCAGAGTGCAACAAATTGGCAGCGTGCCCACGCCGTGCCCTCTGCAGCACTGCTGAAACTCTGCCAGAAGGCATTAAACACAGACTTTTGAAGGGAGGTGGGCCTGATGTTCCAGTGGACATTGCTCAGTCAATCACTCTGAGACATTTTGTGTTCTTCGTTGGCGGAGTCAATATCACATCACTCATTTTACAGTTAAGTTTACAGTTAGGTGAAAATCTGAGTGAGGTGTACTCATTTTTGTTCCTCCTCATGTCCATGTTTTCCTTTACATCATTCTCTCTCTCAGTGACAACAGCTGCATGGTGTGAATGTGTGAGGATGCGCAGCCGGAGGTTGCTGAGAAAGAGCTGAGCTGCTCAGCTATCTGAATAATTCTTTAAAGAGTGGGTGTGTGTACAGAGGCTGTGCGCTCGTGACTCCAGCTTTAAATGTTGTCACATTCTGGATTTATTGTAAAACAGCAGGTTTTTTAATCAGTGCAATGGGACCAGCTGGAGTATTGATGATTATTAATCTGCATTACAATACTCATTCTGACATTTCATGGGGATGGGAGGCATGACGCGGCAGAAATTTTAGCAAAAATTGAGTGATCAGGCTGATGTATATATATATTTTTTAAATCACAGATATGTATCCTCCCTGGCAAAAGGCCACTAACTCCAGTTTTCTATGGACAGTTAGTGAGTGTAGGAATGAGAATATGAAAAATATTATATACTGTAAAAATGCCAACAGAACTAGAAATAAATGATGCATACACAGAAAATCCAAGATATTATCAACATTTTTTGTTACAATTCTATGCTCTATTGCAGCAGCAAGCTTTAAAAGCAGCATCATGCTGATCCTAATGGAATTCCCTTGTCAGCTGTTCACATGTTTTGCTTTCCATTTAGAATAATTGAGATAATTTTCTGGGTCTCTTTAGCTGGCTGCAGTAGATGTTCACCTTTTATATTTGGACTCTCATTTACTTCAGTTCCACACAGTTTCATGCAGGGCGTCAGTGTCAGTGTGACACGTCTCAGCTACTGTGGTGAAAATATGCTCCCATGGTTTATTAAAACCAGAACTGTTTGTCTTTGTTCGACTGGCAAAGTCACACAAGACCTCAGACTTGGAGTTTCATACTCAGCATTACTGGCTGTAATTCTACACTGCAGTCCTACAGCAGAGGGAAGAATGTTTATAAAAGTAACTCAATCGTTCTATACAGCTGGATTAATCATTTACTATTTCAGTCCTACAATCCCTTGTTTATTGTTGGCTGACATGCAGATATCTTAGGTTAAGTATCCTGTAACAACCTTGGAGGTGAGGTTGGTTGGTTGATTTCTGTGTGTACAGGCTTTGTCTAGTATAAATAATCGTGAATATGGAGTTGTTGCTGTCAGAGTGTGAAGGTTCAGTTAGTCATTCCTGCATGAATAAAGAAGTTTGGAGTCTGGAAGAAGTGTGCCAATCTTGAATTTCTCGCTCCATCGTCACTTAAGGCTTAAATGCTTTGTAGATCACCGAATGAGTCACAGAATCAGTCTGTTTGAGTCGGTTATGTAACTCAAGATATCTAGAGTCCACAGAGTTACAAAATAATAACAGACTCAAGCGGCCTATTTGCACACGCAAGCACTAGAACATTATGCCATCACATTTTAATTTAAACTATATTGTGCATTTTTAATGCAAGTATTCTTTGAAATAAAGGGGAATTTTGATAAGTACATAGTTGCACAGTCAGATTGTAGGAACTGACCTCAAACCTGATAGTCCCGAAGTTAAAGTTGCAAGTTTAAAGAAAAAGAGACACAGGTGAAGCCACAATGAATCTTTGGTTGTGCCAGGAGTAGAAAACTTTTTACGTCATTTATGTGTAACATGTAATTCTGTATCTTCTGTATTCTGTAGTTGTAATAGCCCCGTTGTAATTGCCTGCTTTGAAACATTCAGTTTTTTTCAGGAACAGACTTCACAAGACTGATGGTTAACAGAGTGTGAAATGACCATTACATCAGAAAAACTTGACTTCGCCTGTTGAACAAGTCTGAGATTGTAGCTTAAAGGTTTCTTTGTCTGCAGAGTAATGTCTCTCCTTCTAAAAGGCGGTTTAAGTGATGCTCTCTGAGGTGAAGTGTTAGTGACAGACAGAGGCAGTGAACCGGAAATCACTTGCTGGATAAAATCGTCTTCACACTGTTCTCCCCGGCCTCAGCCAGTCGCTGGTGGGCGGACGCTCAGCCAGCTGACAGCAGAATGTGACTCACCAGACCCCAAACAATACAAGCTAATGAGGGGTGACATGAAAGCAGATGGAAATTACCATCAGACTCACACATGAGCTTTTATTTTTATCCAGAGTGACTTAGAACATGAATGTCTCCATTATTGTAGGATGGGAGGTCAAATAAAATGCGTAAACCTGACAGCTACACGTGAAGACAGCCAATAACCCCGATTAGCTTCAAGTGGCTGAAGATGTGATACAGATATAGCCCTGCTGAGCTCCTCGGGTCAGAGATGCCTCGCGGTTACTCTGTTGAGGGGGAGAAAAAGTGATTCAGGTTTAACTCTTACGATGACAGGCAGTGATTCACAGCGATACCCTTTGATGGGGAACTGAAACACTGATTCTGACCACAGATCTGAGTATCAGTCAACTCATTCAGTGCCTCCCTTCTTGAATCAGTTCTTTTCTCTTTCACTAGTTATATTTCATTCCCAGCCCCCAAAGAATGAAGTGAGCATCTGCTGAGTGAAAAAGTCATTTCGCTCTCTTGCTAAATGCAAACCTTCTTTATCCCTTGTGTCTTTGTTCTCCACCACTAGAGTGTGAGTTCTCAGGAGACGCTGGGTCGCAGGAAGAGCTCGGTGTGTGTGCCGCGGGCGTTGGGACAGCTGTTCATCCTGCTGCAGTACCAGACGTTGGCCCAGCGCATCAAGGTGATGGTCCGAAAGGCTGAGAATCTGGCCAAGCTCACACGAATCCCAGGAGCTCCAGGTGAAACAAGAATAGAATAATACTTTATTGATCTTTTACAGGAAATTACATTGTTGCAGTAGCATGTTCAGACGCACACAACCCACAAACCTGACAGAATCCTAACACTAATAATCTCTAAAGTGTGACCATATGCGTAGTATATCCATTTTTTTAATTAAAAAATTAAACACAAATGCAAAACATATACATGATTAAATTAAAATATTAATGTACATTGAAAAGCCTGATTGCAGCTGGTAGGAAGGAGAGATGAGGTGAAGTGCTGTGTCAAGTGGAAATTCTCCTTGGGTTTGCCTCTTCTTTTACTAAGTAGTATTCATGTGGTCTATTGTGAAAATAAAAAATTTAAGTACAGAGTACAGCAGCTTGAAGGATAAACTTAGATTTTAAATGTATTACTATATATTTGAACCATTATTCACATTTTGCCATTTCAAACATTTGCAAAAAGCTTTGAACCGCCATCTTCCTCTCACCACATCTCCTCCAAAAGTCAACATAAAACGACTAAATAAGTAACCCGTATTATTGATTAGGGCACAAGTCCATTACATGATCCCTGAGTGGAGTATTTACCTCTACAGGATCAGATGAACCATCATCTCAGTGAGTGGTTATGTGAAGATTTCCCCTCATCTCATTGTTAGTATACTTACAGTATAAGCAGCACTGCACTGAACACACTACAGTCTCCTGTTCCCTCAGCTACAGTCAGACAGACTGCATCCTTGATTGTCTTGTAATATAATCAGATTAGGAGCCCATCAGCCTGGTGTCATTTCCCCTCCTGTCTGCACGATATCTCACAGCATCTGATTTAAAGCCCTGCTTTGATGATGCTGGTGAACAAAGGAGATTCTTGAAAAGGAAAAAAACTTTGATGCTTTGGTTTCCAACGCTTAAGCTGACACTCTAAGACAAATGGTCAGTTGTGTCTTTCTTGTGAGTCCCATGGTCCCTGAAATCTGGAAAATATGTGCTCCTTGCATGACTCTTACGTGATAGTGACACATTGCCTTTTAATTTTAGTAAATCCAATTAGCATGCTCGAATGGAAATTACATATTGCAAGTGATGATGCAGATTTTCAGCAGTGACAGGGCAGAGGAGTTCACAGAGGATGTAAATCAGCATGTGTAGGTCATATGATGTGAATATTAATGACACAACACTGCAGTGAGACTGCTTTTGTTCATTAACAACAACTGAAAATATTAATGTAAATGATTTAGCTGCTTGTTTGGTTTGTTGACCTTTGTAGGGAGAAACGTTTTAATCTAATTATAACATGATCAGAAAAAATGAAATAAATATAATAAAATCATAACTGAGAATGTCTATTTTCCCAACAGAGCATTATGTTGTCATTAACTTGCGTCAGGATGGAAAAGTTATTGGTACTAAGGAGACCAAAGGGGCCAGCGGTGCAAACCCCATCTGGAACGCTCCTTTCCTGTTTGACCTGCCTCCTGGTGACATCACTCAGCTGCCATTGGTCCTTGAATTCATCATTATGCAGGTAGGACGTTTTCCAAAGGTCCCAACTTTATACAGTGTATAGCAAAAAGAACATGCAGCTGTATAATAAAAGGCTGAAATACTGGTAAATCTTTGTGTCTTCATAGTTCAGATTTTTAATCCATTTATCATCATGTATCTGCAGGGTCGTCTCTACACTAAGAGCAGTATTCTGGGCCGAGTGCTGATTGGCAGCGACGCTTCAGAGGCGGGACAGGGACACTGGAAGGAAATGTGCAGTCGAGGCCAAATGGAAACTGCTCGCTGGCACACCATCCAATCAGATTTGCTGTAGGACCTGCTGATAGACTGTGGGAACATGTTGCTGTCTCTCTGCTATTTTAGTTTGAAGGATTTTTTTTTTTTTTTTACAGATATGACAACTTGACGGTTCTTCATGTAACTTATCAACAGACATTGACGATGAATTGAATAACTGGTGATGCTGGCTGATGATCCAGATGATCCATAGGCTGCTTTCCACTGCAGGAGCTCAGGGCAGGTATGAGGTGGTGTGAACGTTTACAGGATCAGTCCCATAATTGGCCTTTTCATGATCCTCTTGTTTTCTTCAAGTATAAACAATCAGCATCAAGACCCACACAGCAGTTTTTCAGGGCTGCTCAGTAGTACCAACCCTGAAGTAGGCATTTGTTTCACCCAAAACCCTAAAGATGGGAAGTTCCTGCATTCAAAACCTCTGATAAAAAGTTTGTGCTGCCATTAAACAGTCCACAAGTTCCTGCAGTGGACAAACAGCCTCATGTGTACCTACCAGAGGCCTACAGAGGGAGAAGCATTGATCGTTGTATGGTGTCAGGTGTAAGGAGGGATGTGTAGCAGTTTTCTCCATATTAACAGTATCCCCACATTGCCTTTGTGATTATTTCCACTGTGACTTCTTGAACTGTAGTCTGTAAAACTTTACCATTCTGGATGTACTGTATGAAACCTGTGCTGATGTTGTATTGTTTGTATCGTGCCCAGAGACTACAAATGTTGATAGTGACTAGAACACAAATTTGAAGCATATACAGTATGTCACCACTGCTTGTGGTTTTCTGTGGTTTATAACTGTGCCACTATTTGTCCGTTAACACTGAATGCCATTCCATACTAATATCTTGCTTTCAGGATGAGTCTGTTAGAGTGGATTCACTATATGTGGCACAGCTGCTGAACTATTGTTTTATTTTGTACATTCACAAGCCATATTGCAATTAACATGTGGGGGCGTTGTGATTCACAGTCACTACGGCTAGACAGCAGTGATATATTGCAGGCAGCCTAATGATGCACGACAAGTGCATCATTTTAAAAAATCTGTAGTGGTATAATGCAGAGCAGGTGATAATGAGAACTGTTTGTTTTTCTGAACCTTACATTTTGTCTCTTGTGTTGCTGTGTAAAGTGAATCACTGTGACTGCACACAATGCAGTTCTCATCCACTGTGGCTCTGTTGCTGTTGAACATAACTAGCAGTTGTTAAGATGATGCTGAACACAGATTTAACACCACAGTGCCAGGCATGAAAGAATTATCTGTATATCCTTTTTTAAAATCGCAATCTCATTTCAAAATGAGTTATATTTGAAAAAATTGACATCTCCCCCAACAGAAGTACGTGTGAGTATAACAAATATTTACATTTATTTCATGTATATAATAATGAAAATGTTATTAACACTAACATGTAATGTTTATTTTTTTGGAGTTCAGGCAACGTATTGCTGTGTTGTGTTTGTAGAGTTTGTTATTTATGGTACACTGTCCATGTCAGCTGGTGGCATTTATTGTCTCAACTGTATATGAATGTCTTTACTTCTAAAAGGGAACAGTTTCAGCGAATTTAAAATAAGCCAAACAGAAATTTTGCCAAACAAATGTAGATGGCTTTGAATTGAACAAAGTCCAAAATCAACAAAGTGAAGAATAAAAGGTATCAAACAGGGAATCCAGTTCATGATGATGTATTCAAGGACAGCCTGACTCCATAGATTTGAGAATCAGCTGTTGGGATGGATTGCATTCACTGGCCCATTTGCTGGAAGACATTTTGTCACAGCAGGAAAAGCACAGGTGTAAATAATAAAATGGATGCAGGTTGATTTCTACTCTGCTGTGACACTTTCAGGGGTCTGGCGGTTGTGTATACTGGATCACTGTATGGCTTACTGGGACCACTGGGACAGAGCTGGTTAAGTTATTAGAAACATGCTTTCCCAACCTTCACAGGTCCAAAGGTCTGCTGTGAATTGGCCTGTTGGTTTTGAATTCAAGTGCATTCAGACGATATTTTTGTTTTACTGTGTTTTCTTTTGTAAAAACATCACTGGGACATCTCACCAAAACAATGATTAAATTTATGCTTGTGAAAAGATTAGTCTGAGTGTGGTTATTGTCGGCATTAATGAACTGTTTGAGATCCTGTGAACAACCACATTCCTACATCACACTAACAAAACTGATAGACACAAAAAAGAGCTGCTGTTGTCTGCGTTAATGATGGTTCAACCACAGAAACCACAGTAAACTCGAAAAATCCTCGAAAGACAGAAAGTCTCAGAGCAGCATCAGCTTCAAACATTACTTATATCATATTGCTGACCATTTCCTCTATTTTAAGCCACAATCGACTCTATTTGGCCTGTAGTGTATGATGGAGGTTGTTTGTGGGATAGAACATGGCTGAGAGCTGTGTTACATCCTGCTGCTGTCATTTCAACATATGGAGCAGTGATATTACCAAACAGCAGCTGCAGCACATAGACTGCACACACTTTCAATTTAATTGGCTAAAACAGAGAGTGCCAACAGTATGATCTTAAACAAATTCCTCCTGAAGCTGAACAGCAAACTGTAGTGTTGATATCACCTGGACAAATGCTGGAGTTGCTGCAGAGATGGTGAATAACTCAACTCCTCAGACATTATGACAGTCATCATTGTGATTTTACGGGAAGATGGGGACACTTTACGCTTCACAGGTGGAGGCCTGAACTCAGTAAAATAAAGGTCAGTAAAACGCGGTTGGGTGCAGTTTTTCAAACAACAACTCAGTGATCCCACAGAGACAGTCACTTACTGACGGACTGTGGTCCAGCTCCAGAAAGTGTCCCCTGAAGATGTCTTCAGATCAGGTCTCACTGCTCTGAGTGCAGCTGAGGGAAACTGTCTTTCATTCACACCATTTAGTGCCGACAGAGATGTTGTGGCAAATTTATGCTTCATGACCAGATCTTTTCATCATTGTTTCCTGTTCACAGTGGGTGACATCCCTCCGTAGAATTATAAATATCCATACAATGTGCACTCAACAAGTGATGTAATCCAGCTCCCTAGGGTGAACTTATGTCATATCGGATCACCAAACAAATGTGACTGCTGCCACACACACACACACACACACACACACACACACACACACACACACACACACACACACACACACACACACACACACACACACACACACACACACACACACACACACAATAAACCACACACCCACACACAAAGCCTTGGAAGTCAAAAAACCATTACAGTATGTAAAATGACGAACTTTGGGCCCAGCTGGATGGAAAACACATCCTCACACTTAATTACACTCATCATATCAAGTCATGCTTCCTATTCAGCTTTTCTTCCTTCTGTTTCAATAGAAATTCTCTTTTCATCACTCTGTAATTTGTAACTGTCTGCTGACTTGAACCGTCATTCTGTCCATGAGGTGAGGGCCAACAAAAGCTCCAGATGCGCTTGAAAATGTGAGACGTCCTCAGTAAAATTAAGTTTAATTTTAGTTTTCTTATTCAGTGTATTCATTTTTAGGTAAGCACAATGCTATTATTCACCCACCTGTTATAAAATCAGTCTGTAATCATTATTTATAATCGATGATCTGTACCATCTGTGTCACGAAGCAGGCTGAGTCTTTGAGCAAATATTTTTCTCAAGATGCCTGGTGGTGGTGTGGTAATGGGAGTAAATCTTTTCAACATGAAAGCACAAAATGCTGCACATCCTGTTAAGTGTAAAGGACATGAAGTAAAAATCCCGGCACGAGGCTGTAAAGCATTTGATACAGACATGCTTTTCTTTCTTGGTTCCTCTGATCTGCCCACTCTCCTGGGGGAGGATAAGTAAATGAGATTTTGTTGATCTATCCACAGTCTTCTCTCGGTGTGGGCCTGAAGCGACTGCCACTGTTACACACAGGTTCCTCTGATCAGTTGCTTAGAGACAGAACATTTGACATTGTTACTTAAACCATTCATAGTGAGAGACAGGAGAACAAAAAGATATGATCCTTTCACAACTGCAGGCGTGTTGATATGGATGTAAATAAATGTGAGTGCATTATTTTGATACAATCAGACAATTAAGTCTGATGAGATCCACATTTTTCCAGTAGTATTTGTAGCTCATGATCCTGTTACAGCCTGCCACCCTGTGTTGCTTCGTAAAACGCACTAACAGCAGAAATGTTAAAGGTTCAGATTAATATTTTTGTCAATAGCTTTCTGAATTTAGTATTCATTTTTAATTCACATTTCAGTTTTTCTTTAGGCCCATCACAGTTTATTTTCCCCCAGATCGTCTCTGTTATTGAAGTTTATATTTAGATTCAGGTTGTGTCAATTTAGGTACATAACTTAAATTGTATTGCTGTTTTGTATCAGATGACTTGCTTAAATTTGCTGACCATCTATGACTGCGGAGCCGATGGTTTAATACAGCTCAATCTCATTCCCAGGACATCAAATGCTGCAATTTTGTCAAAACTGTTAGCGTCTTAGAGATACACAAGGTGTCCTTAGAGGAATGGTTTTACTTAGTTTTGCTTCATGTTGTGCCATAAATCTTGTCTTCACTTGTTGTGTGTTTAGGTTTAGGCACCAAAGCTACTTGATCAGGTTTAAGAAAAGATTACAGTTTGGGTTAAAACATTAACTACATGTTATAAGATAAAAGTCTCAGTGTAGTCATGACACTGACTGCAATATTAGAGAACATGTACAATGGTGGAAAAATTTCCGGACACCCCATTCATTTGTGAAATATTACATGAAGAATTGCTCTTAGTCTTCAAGTGCAAATTCTTTTAGTACAGTCACAGCCAAAATACTAAACAAATCCTAAAAAAGCCATTGAAAATTTCAAATTGATTGGTTCCATAAAAATATATAAGAAATTTTGAGTATTGGGTCATTTTGGTACCAGTGATCCACTAATGAAGGTCATGCTTTTTATTAAAGACACAATTTTCCTTGCCATGCTTTGTGTCTATATAAAGTCAGCACAAATGAAAGTCCTTCAGAGACAAAAATGGCTAAAAGAAGGAACCTAACACAGGAAACATGCCTAAAGATACAGATTGTCAGCCAGGAAGGGTACAGCTGCTGCCAGATAGCCAGGAAGTGCAGATGCAGCCCTTCAGCAGTTGGATACACTCTGCAGAAATACAGACGAACCAACAGCTTGGAAGACAAACCAAGATCTGGGTGTCCAAGGGTTTCTTCAGCAAGAAGATCGCATCCTGATCTGCATGTGCAGGGATGTTCCACCTGCACTGTAGGTGGCCAACTTTTATATCATGGCTTAAGGTCCTACAATGTTGTCAAGAAGCCCCTGATCAATGAGACAGAGGTTAGCCTGGTGTCATTGGGCCCAAGCACAAAGAACTGGACAGCCAGAAATTGGAAGAAGATTGTGTGGTCAGATGAGTCCAGTTTCCAGCTGTATCTTCCTCCTGCTAATGTGAGGGTACGCAGAAGGCCAGGCGAAGCATTATCTCCAGCATGTACAGTACCTGCCGTCAAGCATGGTGGAGGCAGTATCATGGTTTGGGCATGCATGAGTGCTGCTGGTGTTAGCCAGCTCAATTCCTGGACATGAGTCCCATTGAAAGTCTGTGGTGGATTATCAAAATGTCTGTTTAAAAGCGTAAATCAAAGAATTTATAAGAATTAAAAACAGTAATTCAAGAAGAATGGGGCAAAATTACCGCTTAACAGTGTGAAAGGCTCATGGGGAACATACCAGCCAGGATTAGAGCTCTACTGCTGCTAATGGCAGGACTACTAAATATTAATTTGATGATGTGATGGTTTATTTATTTTTTTCTTCAGTTTTGAACACATTCTCCGTTATTTGTTGACTTTTATACCGACATTGTTGAGAACTGACATACTGAATCAGTCAAGAATTCTCTTTTGTTAGCTTTTCTTGTAAACAAAAAATGTATAATTTGTATTTGTTTGTGTCTGTCTAATATAGCCACACCTTTTGAAACACAAAAAAGAGCTTCCACAAATATTTCATGATAATATTTACATTTGTGTAAAATTTTAAGGATGCCTGAAAAAATTTTTTCCACCACTGTAGCTATACACTCATGACATCCATTTCAGATGTTAATATAATTTACTGGTCAGTCATACTACCCTGCAAATAAAAATTATGCGAAAGGATATTCTGTGCAGTTAAATGTCACACCAAGTGATTCTGACGAAGCGGTAGTATGTGGCTCTTTATTTTATTATTGAATAGCCTCACCAGCATTTTTGTCAATCTGGCAACCCAAAATTTGCTTTCAGAATGATCTGATAATAATAGAAAATTATAAATGAGTGATTATTAAAGGTTTTGTGTAGAACTCATAGACAACAAAAAAATGTCAAATAAGACATTTATTTTGTTATTGTTTCATCACTTTCCTAAAATAATGACATAAGTCATTTTTTGACAATAGTTATTGTTTTTGCCTCAGTCATCTCCTCTTGATGCTGGCCACCTCTGGTAAAACTGCCTATATAATCATTTGAACAGATCATGCGATTCTACCCCTTTAGTATCATGGCCTAGGTAAAGGTTCAGTGTGGTGTGGTTCAGTTTTTTTTAATGTTTTCCTGAAAAACCTGAAAAAATTACTTAAGCCAATATTTTTTAGATATATAGTACTGTATTCATTGTTACTGAAAGAGTTAGAAACAGTTATTTTGCAGCACTGAATAAAAATGAACAAAAAGTGTTTCAGATTATCTCCAGTGAGGAATCAGTTGTGTAAAACACAGCTCTCTGCACTCTGACTGGATTGGACACTCTGTTCTTTCTCATACAAGTACAGGAATTTCTAACAAGACCTAACTGTGTCCAGTCCAGCGAGCAGCAGTCCCCAACTCATCATGCCTGAACAACCCACCACTGGTCGTTATTGATCTGCACGTGCCAGACTGTCCACCTGTCTGTTCAGCTCTTTGACTGCCCTCTGGGTAGAAATGATTAATAGTTCCTCTCTGAAATGATGCAGAGAACATCGTGACAGAGTTTTTTTTATTTGTATGAATGTATAGGCATCATTTATGGCTTGTGTGGGGAAAAAAACCTTTTGTGGTTTAGCATAGACATAGCCTTGGTTAACTATTCAATCTGACTAATGATTCGGGGACTAATGATCTCCAGTCTTACGGAGTCCTATCATCTTCCACACAGCTCTGCAGGACACATCAGTGACTCACTCCTTCGCTCGGTTGCCTTCAGTAGACCCACAGTCTGACATTTACTGCCTGTCACTGAGCACCTGCTTTCATCTGAAGAGACAGCACAGCCTTTCTGTTCTGGGGTAGATGGGACGTGTTCTCCTTCTCTGTGATGTGGCGCTAAATTGGATGCTGAGGCGTGACGCCTACATGCTCAAACCAACTGTTTTACTTTGCTGCAATGACAAAAAGACTTAAAACTTTCTTCTGTATGAACACAGAAAAAGTCCACCCAGACTAAACAAAACAACTTCCCACACAATGTGTCATGACTTGTAGTCACTGCTGAGTTCCTTCAAACTGTCCTTGAGGTCTAATGGTCAAATTAGGATCAAAACTGAGGTGTTTGAGTTTGGCAATAAATTAATCTTATATTCAAAATGAAGCTTTCATATTGGTCAGTTATTCCAAAACTTTGGTGCAAACATTACTGGGTGGACTGGTGATCCTTTGATTTGCCCTGCAACTGGAAACTTTCCATGAAATTTGATGCAGACATTTATAGTACCTATGGCATGTTTCTCCTTTATGGCATTAGTTTACATATTTGTTCCAAAGTTTAATTTCAGTTGTTCAGTTTTCACCTGAATGTATGATAATGTTATGTTCTGGAAAAAATAACTGACTGGGATTAAACATAGTGTTAGAAGAAAGCCTTACCCACTCCTATATTTTGTGTAGACAACAAGATAAAACTATGAAAAACAAAGTTGAAAAAAATTGATACATAGATGAGTTTGAAAGATTCCAGTCAGCACTAGGAGAGGGACATTGAGAATATATAGTGCTGGGCGTGAGCTTTGTCTTGAGATAAATATGATAAATTATCAAAATA